>NC_092353.1:19304035-19336862 GCF_963676685.1 Mytilus edulis
ACGTGTCTCAGTACAATGTATTTAGGATTGTGTTTAGAATCGTGTTTAGCTTAGAAAATGTGTTTAATTTCTATACACTTTCATTTTTAAGCGTGTTTAAATTCACGTCATGTTGAAATATTATGTGCTTACTGAAAAATGTGTTTAGAAATTAAACACAATCCTAAACACGTATCACAAGTGTTTAATTTCTAAGCACGATTTTTACACTGTAGTGAATTTTCTTTATAAACGCCTTACCTTTTATAAGTAATGTACATTACAGATTTTACAACAAGTTTTCGAATATATGCATTCAATCGAAATTATATAACGAACGGTGTACATTGTTGCGGAAGACATTTTAATATTAAGTTATATATAAGGACATCTGTACTGGAGGCTAGCTGGATTAGAAAGAGCAATATATCAAACCAAATGTTTAGGTTTCTGTTAAGATTATCCATCTTATTCGTTTTTTCAATAAATACTCAACATTCGACGAAATTTCCGTTTTAGTCCAATATCTACTGGCTATACCTTATAGAATTTTATATTCGTGCTTTTTACTAATATCAGGAATATTTTAAAATAAATTCGTCACTATGAGAGTATAGTGATACACAAATTTATAATCGATAGGTTTGCAATATTTATAATTAAGAAAACATTGTGTAAGAATTGGACAATAATGACCCTTCAAATAATCTTTATATAAATATACCCTCCCCTTTTCTGTCGGTAGATATGATTGATCTAATTTCAACCAAAGATTTTATTAATCTAGCCTTCTTATAATTTGTCAACACTCTCAATAAATCCTATCGATTTTGTGTAAAGATTGGAATTTTTGTTCAAATATTTGTCCACAAAAACTTTTGTTCTGTTTTAAAAGGATACATGATCAAATACACCACAATGTGACTGTCATTTCGGTACATATTTGAGTAAAGAAATGCCACACAGATTCCACGAATCTTTATATTACCATCAGATATAGCCCCAGTAAGCACGTGAATGTCAAGGTCAGTTTACCAATCGTATATTGTCCAATTTGTCTTTAGGAACCGACTACTAAGATCTTTTATAAAAACAAAATGTCCAATACTTTATTTCTTATAGGAGAATAGAGTTTGCTTTGGTATCTGTGTTTTTGCCATTAAACTGCTTTGATGATATATATCAAACTAATAAGTCGAAACCGAACTGCAATGCCATGGCAAACAATGGAAACGACAGAAAGAAGTCAGAAACAACAGTATACAATACACAACATAGAAAACTAAAAAGACCGAGCAACACGAACAAAGTATTGACCGAAACAAACACACTTCTCGGAGACTCCTACCCGTCATCGTCATCCTCGTCATAAAAAATAAATTTCCATTCATTCAAGTCCGTCGTGCTTTTTTAAAGACATATTTAATATATTCAAAGTTTGTTCTATTTAAAAGATACTGCATTAATTTTAGTACTTTAATATTAAGAAACTAAACGTATCATATACAGCTTAAATTCAATTAAACAGGGATATTCCTATAATCTCATTTTTGTTCAAACAGATTTCACAAAATTAATAAATATTTATATAAAATTGTATATTCTTATATATTTGGATATTGAGTATTGAAGCGACAGGATGTAGTTAAAATGTTGTCTATTTTAATCAAACAATTTCTAATAAAATAAACCTCTTGACATGGAAAATGTAATGTTACCTTATCATTTTGAAGTAGTTTGTGTATTTTCAGTGTTGGAATGCTCGTTTTCCAACCACCTTTTGTTTGAACAGTAAAGAAGGTGAAAGCCTTGGTCTCAATTTATCATTGAATATAAAATGTTCGCGACCTTATATCCTGTCTAGATTACTATTTATGCATATTTTATATCTCTGAATGGAATACCCCTTTAAATGATGAATTGAGGTTTTAGTGCCAACCATCTGTCAGATTTTTCATCCATTTTATTAATTTTGATTATAATGTTTTATTAATATATCTCTGTGCTGGTATTTATATCCCCATTTGATGATGGTTATTAACGATCTTGACCTACAGCTCTCGTACGGTCGGTATGAACCATTTTAACTAACTTGACTGGCCATTCAGCCCTCTCACGGTCGGTATTAACCATTTTACTAACTTGACTGGCTATACAGCTCTCGCACGGTCGGTATTAACCATTTTACTAGCTTGACTGGCTATACAGCTCTCGCACGGTCGGTATTAACCGTTTAACGAACTTGACTGGCTATACAGCTCTCGCACGGTCGGTATTAACCTTTTAACTAACTTGACTGGCTATACAGCCCACTCACGGTCGGTATTAACCATTTAACTAACTTGACTGGCCACACAGCCCTCTCACGGTCGGTATTAACCATTTTACTAACTTGACTGGCTATACAGCTCTCGCACGGTCGGTATTAACCTTTTAACTAACTTGACTGGCTATACAGCCCTCTCACGGTCGGTATTAACCATTTTACTAACTTGACTGGCCACACAGCCCTCTCACGGTCGGTATTAACCATTTACCTAACTTGACTGGCTATGCAGCTCTCGCACGGTCGGTATTAACCATTTTACTAACTTGACTGGCCACACAGCCCTCTCACGATCGGTATTAACCATTTACCTAACTTGACTGGCTATGCAGCTCTCGCACGGTCGGTATTAACCATTTTACTAACTTGACTGGCCATACAGCCTCTCACGGTCGGTATTAACCATTTTAACTAACTTGACTGGCCATACAGCTCTCGCACTGTCGGTATTAACCTTTTTACTAACTTGACTGGCTATACAGCTCTCGCACGGTCGGTATTAACCGTTTAACTAACTTGACTGGCCATACAGCTATCGCACGGTCGGTATTAACCGTTTAACTAACTTGACTGGCTATACAGCTCTCGCACGGTCGGTATTAACCTTTTAACTAACTTGACTGGCTATACAGCTCTCGCACGGTCGGTATTAACCGTTTAACTAACTTGACTGGCCATACAGCTCTCGCACGGTCGGTATTAACCGTTTAACTAACTTGACTGGCTATACAGCTCTCGCACGGTCGGTATTAACCGTTTAACTAACTTGACTGGCCATACAGCTCTCGCACGGTCGGTATTAACCGTTTAACTAACTTGACTGGCCATACAGCTCTCGCACGGTCGGTATTAACCGTTTAACTAACTTGACTGGCCATACAGCTCTCGCACGGTCGGTATTAACCGTTTTACTAACTTGACTGGCCACACAGGCCTCTCACGGTCGGTATTAACCTTTTAACTAACTTGAATGGCCATAACGGTTATAATGCCATGCTGTATGTGCTTGTATGTTATTGCAATGGCTTTTCTCTAATCATGAAAGTATAGATATATGTAATATTTTTATTGTCTTATTCTTATTTGTATTGTTTATCTTTAATTATATGTTAATTGTATGTTGTATAATTGTATTAATGACTTTGTAATATGATATTTTATTTTTTATATGAATGTTACCTTTTTTTCAATTTTAAAAGTCACTCTTGAATCAGAAAATTGCATTTTTATTCTTATACGGATGTGTGCATGCTGTAAAATGTTTTATTGCTACATATTCGCATTGCTTTTTTCGTTTCTGATATATCAAATAAAGCGTAGAAAACAAATAAAATGAAAATGTCGAATTGCACTATCTTATACCTGGTGATCACAGTATAAGGGGGTTACATTGATTTACAGGTAGTACAGCTGTTACAAATTCTCACCTGTCATTTGACCCAGATATATTAGCTGATTCAGCATAAAAATCAATTCACAATGTAACTTCAAAAGACATATGCACTATCGAAGAATTTACGATAAGATACTCATTATCATGTCGTTAAAGAAACCACTGGCTTGAAAATTATGGATATAAAACCCTATAAAATTATATTCAATGATAAATGTCGATTCTTCAGAAACTATATTTAACTATACTTTTCTAAATATAGTTCTCCTCCTCCCCCTCCCCCACCAAAAAAGATAAATACAAAAACGATCTGTTTTATTTAGTAGTATAATTATATATAGTTATGAGACAACTCTCCACCAGAGACCAAATGTTAAAGTTAACAACTATAGGTTACTATCAACAATGAGCAAAACCCATGCCGCACAGTAAGCTATAAAAGGCCCCGACAGATGTAGTACAATTCAAACCAAAATAAGTTTTTAAAGATAAAAAAAACAACATTTGATTGGCCCGATAAAAAAAAACATGCTACCAAAAGAGATGAATGGTCGCAGTCTTACTGTAATGAAAAGGAAACGTGTGTGAGATATACTTCATTACGTAGGCAACCAAACAATGGTAGACTGGATAACTGTTATACGCTCCTATACAAGACTGGATACCTGTCGTTTATGACTACTTACATACATATATTTGTAGTTTCTAACAAAATAAATCTTTATCTATGCTAACTGAGATAAAAAATTGAAAACTTTTCCACAAATTCGAGTGAGAAAGTATTTGAGATGTTTGTTTTCCAGTATATATATCTTCATTGAGAAAAGTTTTGTATATTCTTGATAAACACTGATTAACGACAGCTTGTAAGTAAGTAAAATATTGTATAGATGAAGTGTTAGTATAGCCCTTATCATAACACTGGAGTCAATTCTTTTAACCAACATCAAGTAAATATTGGCATTTCTTCTATTAATATATTATACATGTTAAATAGGACTTAGTCCACATACAAGCATAGTTAATCTTGACCTTTTTACTATCTAAAGTTATGTTAGAATAGTTTTCTTTCAAACACTTCATATTAGGTCAACCTTTATGATATTGAGTTTTTTCTGTCTAAAGTATTTAATTCATTAGCAAAACATATGATTATTCTTACGAGCTATCCATATCGAGCTAAGCCGTTACTTGTATTGACAATAAGGTTACACACAAAAACTTATCAAGATGTAATGCACCTGTATGCTCTATTGGTCATGTAAATTATTAAACCGAGACTCAAACATCTACCGCGTAGTATAGGTAACACATACCATTGCCGTAGTCGCTATTCTCGAACATCTACCTAATATAAGTCTTGAAACTCATACGCATATCGCTGTATTGAGACTTGAACATCTACCTTAGTCGTGAGACTCAAACACATACTGCTGTATTGAGACTCAGTCATCTACCTTAGTCGTGAGACTCAGACACATACTGCTGTATTGAGACTCAGTCATCTACCTTAGTCGTGAGACTCAGACACATACTGCTGTATTGAGGAACTCAGTAATCTACCTTAGCCGTGAAACTCAGACACATACTGCTGTATTGAGACTCAGTCATCTACCTTAGCCGTGAGACTCAGACACATACTGCTGTATTGAGGAACTCAGTAATCTACCTTAGTCGTGAAACTCAGACACATACTGCTGTATTGAGACTCAGTCATCTACCTTAGCCGTGAGACTCAGACACATACTGCTGTATTGAGGAACTCAGTAATCTACCTTAGTCGTGAAACTCAGACACATACTGCTGTATTGAGACTCAGTCATCTACCTTAGCCGTGAGACTCAGACACATACTGCTGTATTGAGGAACTCAGTAATCTACCTTAGTCGTGAAACTCAGACACATACTGCTGTATTGAGACTCAGTCATCTACCTTAGTCGTGAGACTAAAACACATACTGCTTCATTGAGACTCAATCAACTACATTAGTCGTAAGACTCATACATATATCGCTGTATTGAGACTCGAACATATACCCTGGTCATGAGACTCATACATATATCGCTGTATTGAGACTCTAACATATACCCTGGTCATGAGACTCATACATATATCGCTGTATTGAGACTCGAACATCTACCATGCCCATGGTAATGAGACTCAAAAACATACTGCTATATTGAGACTCGAACATCTACCATGGTCATGAGACCCAAACACATACTGCAATCCCGACTTGAACATCTACTTCTACCAAAGTTGTGAATCTTAAAGCATACTACCGTCGTCTTGAGATTCAAAACATGCTGCAGTCTAAACACTTTAGCATCAACCGGTACCACGTTACCGAACAGTCGTTGAATGAAACACATACCACAGTATCAAACAATACCGTAGTAGCTTAACTCGAACACATATCGCAGTATTGAGACTATAGTCGATAGAATATATACCATAGTCGTTAGAAACAGTGATGAACACAAGTCATGATCAATCAAAAATTTAAAAATCCATGTTTAAATTGAGTTTTAAAATAAGAACATCAGAATCCTGATCGTAAATTGTTTTATCTATTGAATTGTAAATTAATGTTTTTAGTAGACGGTGTTTATATAACATGTTTAATGTATAGCTTTTTGTACTGTTTTATACTTTTAAATCCATGGTGCTGGTGTACAATTTATGTTACAAATACCTCTTTTTGGAGGACACAATGTTTGAATGCACGAAAATAGTGCAATCTTTATTTTTTTCCCAATCCAATTGAATGGAAATTTATGTAAAAACCATTGGGTTATACTAGAAACAAAAAGCAAGATTATCACCTAGTTCTTTTTTCTCTTTATAACATTAAGGTATACATTTCTGATCCCGACAATTTTGTAAAACTTTCAGTTATATGAATTGATTCCAAGAACGCAAGAAGCCATGAATTGGATTTGTAAGCGCCAACTATATTTATTTTGTAAGGAGTGTTTTCTAAATTAAATGTTCATGCATACTCCCTTTTATTAATCTACATTCTAGGTAAAGCAAATATTTGCATTTTATATTTATATGAAAATAGATCGTAAAGTCATAATAAACTAGAAAATTGTAAATCGTTAACATCAATAATAACAGTACTTCAAACTCCTTAAACTTTTAATTACCGAAGGTGTGTAAGTTAGTCGGACTTTTAAACGTGTTCTGTTGAACTGTAATTTAAAAAAAAAGTATATGCACTTTTCCTTCTTACATACAACAAATATAAATATATCCCATGTGTATTTGCTTTCTACTTCAATACCATAATTCTTCGTTATGTTTCATTCTGATTTCTTCTCTCCTTCACTCTTTTAAAATAAGATAGTACAATCTGTTGTATACAGTTCAAAGTTGAAACTGCCTTGTGTTTTCACAATAATCTACTGCATGTAAGTCAATTTGTTAACCGTGTATTTCTAGGAATAGTTTACATTAAATCTGTTCGGAGGTGTTTTGAGTAAAAAATTGTTTGAAATCTTGGTCATTGTATATAATGCGATCAACAATCTTGAATGAGATGTTATTTGTCGATAATATGTAACAGTTATAGATTCGTTATAAATATTTTTTTAAAGTGCAAATAGTACTTTATATTAGAAAAAAAAAGATGTGGTATGATTGCCAATGAGACTTTAGTATATATTCATGTATTGGTTCAATGATTTCGATAACATTCTAAAATCAAAATATGACGTTTTTAAGTCCACAGCAACTGATTTTTTGATATCATAGAATTCTTTTTTTCTTTTTCTTTTTTCGATGGATCAGAATGATTTATTAATGGTATGCGTAGTAATAAGTAATTTGCTGTTTGACTAGGTTATATATATATTCTTACGTGCATGTTAATTCATACTTGTAAAAACGTTTAACAATAAAGCAATAAAAACAGGTAGAACTATGGTCTTTAAACACGAAGATCAAAAAATAAAAGTGGTTGTTGAAAATGCAAAAAAATGAATTAAATGGGCGTTGTAGTAAACATTTAAAAGCTTTTGATTATCAAATTCAATTACACATTAGTCTTTTGTTCAATATAAATGCCAAAAATTTGTTGTATAGTATACACGCAATATCATTGTTACTTATAGAAAAATGAAATACGAGTAGTGCGTTTGACAAGATATTTACGTGTCTATATTTATAGACACTGCTCACATCTTTAAAGATCGAACATTATTTGAAATATTAGAATGGGATAATACTATATGCTGAATGAAGTAGAATGTGTCCACGTGCCTGTTGTGAAAGCCCTTTTATTGATGGGGTCAGAGTGTTAAGGTTTTTTGGCTTTTGAGAGGGCTGTCTTCATATCCATTGCTCTCTTGTGGAGAGCTTAATAAATGTTCTTGCATGCTGCAGATCACTGCTGTATGAAATCTTCACCGAGGTACATATGCTGATATTTAGATGTAGGACGGTGTGGTGTTATATCACTGGTTAAATTAAAAAAAATCTAGGAAAAGATTGTCGTTGGTTTTTATTCCCGATTAATTTGCAGTCACTTTTCAAGCAATCGAATAGGAACCTGTCTTTTGTTAAAAATTAATGTTGACAGATATATGCATTTCTTTGGGTTGCTGTCTTTTGGCATATTTACCATATCTCCTTTTCATTCATTGCATCTAACATTGGCGGATCCAAGGGGGGGTCGGGGGTTGGAATCCCCCTTTTTTTGGCCGATCAATGCATTTGAATGGGAGCATATAGCTGGAACCCACCCCCCCCCCCCTTTACTCTGGGTTCCCGCTCCCCCTTTTTAAAATGGCTGGATCCGCCCCTTTGACTAAGCATACAATGCCAAATCATAATTGTTTTTATTCATAACATCCAACTATAGGCATGTACAATGTATGATCAAAATTATTTATTCGAAACTGTCAATATTAATCTTTTATCTTTTAATCTTCGTATTCAGTGGAGGAATTGGCTTAATCTCTTAAATATGGCAGTAAATTACTTCATAAAGTTAGTAATATGTAGCCCGCATATGTGCCAAATACTTTTGGTAAAAATTAGGACAAAATACAATAGAAGAGATAGTTTATGCCTAAATACCAAACCTCTAAATAAAGAACAAAGGATGTCATATATAACAAACATATGTAAACTCTACCTACTGTGGAATTTTATAATTTAGCAAACTATTGAAATAGCAATTTAGAAACAATAGATTTTACAGTATTTTAAATTATTCTTTAAAATATATATTTTGTATTGTGAAATGTGTGAGGTAATTTGTTTGTTAGTTATTCAATATATATGTCAATTCCCTTGGCTGTGTAGGTCATGTGTTCTAGTTATTAACCTAAAACCTAAACACATACAACATTTTCTCACCGCACACTTGACGAGATGTCAATATTTTTTTCTGAATTGTTTCGTTCTTAAAGTGCGTTAATTTGAGTTCCAAACGTATATTTTGATATGAGCCCATGCCTTACCTTAAATGATATTTTGCATCAACATGTCTCATTACGATTTTGATGTAATATATATAAAGTAAATATATTTAAAAAAAAAAAAAAAAAAAAAAAAACAACCTTGGCTCCAATCTAATTTTGGCAAAATCTATCTCTAAAATAGACAGTAATATTAATTTCAACGGGCGTATGACATTTGCACCGATTGCACATTTTCGATCTTTCATTTGCGCCGATTGCGCACAGGGAAATAAATGATCATTAATGGTGAATGTTAATTTTTATTCATCAATATAAACTTAGTTTATGTGCAAAAATGGATATATACTATGGAGTTATTTATTTGAGCAGGAATCAGCAAAACAATGAGCAAAGCCCGTACCGTATCTATATATTTAGTCAGCTAAAAAAAGCCCCGATATGAAATAAATGTAAAACAATTCTTACATGAAAACTAACGGCATTATTCTTAACGATACGATTATGAAAACATGTGTGACAGGCATGAACCAACGACAACCACTGAAAATAGACTCCTTACTTGGGACGTGAACAAAAGGTGCATGTGCTTGATTTGGATTTGTAATTCTTCAAAAGTCAATTTGATATGATAATGAATATGACATATATGAAATATGATATGAATACATGTATAAAATAGAAAATAATAACAATAATAAACAGGTGATGTCACTAGAGCGTCGGTGCCACCAGCGACATAGGAAACATTAAGACGATTACAGTGTTACTGAGGGAGGATTATTCCGGAAACAGATAAACTTTACAGTATAAGTAGCAAAACATTTCACAGCATTGACATATTTTAAGCATCTTTAGCATTTCTATTAAAGTAAAGGATATAAATAGTGCATGTTCGTGTGCATGTTTAAACACCATTAATATATTTCAAATGAGTCTTTGTTAAGAAACTATGGTAAAGCCAATAAAATATTGGTCTTTTAAGGTGTGACGATACTTAATTTGAGACACATACGTCCTTTAAATCTGAATAGACAATGGAAACGCGGCGAATATGTCAAAAAGATGCAACACGACTAAAAAGCAGAAAACAGCACTTAGCCACCGATGACTCTTCAATGCAGCGGCCCACTAAACAATAATGTTATCATTTTGACAGTTCAAATTTTAATATAAGCTTGCTATGAAAATACATATACAGGATCTTTGGACCCTATGATGACGACAGCTGTTCCGATATTAATATCCACAAATCATAAAGATATATTGTCAATCTGGGAAATTTTCGTGCCAGCTTTGCTCAAGAAAATGACAACATAAATGTTCACGATGTTCGCGAAAGTAGCGAAAATTTGACACAAACGAAACCGCGATATATGAGTGTTTTATACATAGAGAGATCTGATTATCCCTAGAAAACAAGATACATGTATTTGTATATATCTGCGATAGCCATTTTTTTTATGAGGCAATATTATTTTTAACTTATTTTTTTACTTAGTCGTTATGCTATTTTGAAATGGGTAAGTCGAATGTGTTGATGCTATTTCATTGGTTGGGATATTTTGTCTTCGCCGTGGGAAAAAGCAAGTTACCAATTAAAGCGACAACCGGTTATAGATTATTCAATTTGTACAAAGTAAAAATCATAGGGAATACCAATTATATTTTGGGTTTTTCTGTTGTTGGGTTTTGTTTTTTTTTTTTGTGTTTTTTTTGTGTGTGTGTGGGGGGGGAGTGGGGGGGTACTAGTGTTTTGTGTATTATAATGAGATGCATAAAATTCGCAGGGGTAGCATTGACGCATAACTGTGGCGCAAATGAGTTCATTTTTGGTGCAAAAAGATATCGCCCCACAAAATCATATTTTTTTTCAGTTACGGACTTTGTTATAGGACGAATGCCTTTATAAAATGTGTGCTTTGTCCCGAAAGAATAGCAGAAAGGTATACACTTACATATAAATATATATATAAATGTTCTTCTTATTTGTACTTACAAACCATGTACTTGCAAGAGGTGTTCGAACTTATTAAAAGAATTCCTATTAAAAGACAAATCTGTATATGTATTGATAGTGCCAAAAGTGTCCCTGAATTTACAATGGAAAAACCAAATATAAAAACTAGGTGACATTCTTAAGTGGAAAATGAATGTGCGAAACGGTTTAAAGATCACCTCAATTTGAAAATAGCTTATAATTGCAACAAAATATCGTCCGTGACCTTAAAAAGTAAATTTCATATAGATATTTATACATTTAAAAATTTCAACAATTACCAAGAAATGTTATTGAAATATTTCAGGTTGTGTTTTTCTCTCCGGCAATTAAAACTTATGCCATTTTATATCGAGTAACTGACACGTTTCAGCAGTAAACTTTCTTTAATGAATTTTTTAATAAACTTTGAAATGTAAATCAAATACATCAAATTTAACACATTTCACCCGGATTTGAATAACCAATGAGAAATTTAATCTAAATCTGGTCTAATTTCTCTGTTTATTTTCTATACCTTTGTGTCCGGAATCAAGATAGAACAAGTAACAAATTAAGCAAATTCAATAAGATATTTCAAAGATGTCATGAAATACATCTCGATTGTGTTTTCACTTGTTTTCTTGTTTCCGTGTTTGATCTATAAGTTTGATATTAAGTGTACAGAGTGTAGGTACAAGATACTGTTTAATCTACGATCTTTGGTCGTTTGTTCCGGTCACATGTATTAATTTTGATGTGTTTGATACATTGGTTGTTATTCTGAATTGATTTAAATAAGGTATTGATGTTCGGACATGATATATTTTCAAATTGCATTTTTTTTTTTTGAAGAAATTGTAATTGAATAAGTACAAGAAACAGTGAAAATATGTACTTGGCACGCATTTAGCATGTACATGCCATACTAATAGGATTTCGACGAATGTTGCTCAGTCTTCAATGTGAAAATGTAATTCAGAGACTTTGGTGACCTATAGTTGAAAACTTGTATGTCATTTGGTCTCTGGTGGAGAGTTGTCTCATTAGCAATCATATCAGATCTTCTTGTTTTTAAATCTAAAACATTATTTTCATATAATTTCAAAATCATTCTAATATTAGTCAAAGATTGCTCTGACAAACGACTTATTTGGGGGTATTTGTTGAGGCAGTTGGATCGCGGCCCAAACAATTCCTTAGAAGGCTATCAGACGTCAGAGAAAAATCGATACTATATATGGTAATCGTTATCAATGTAAATTTTGCAGTGGTTGAGTTCAACTTCAAATGGACAGAGTCGTAGTAGGGACTAAGGTTGGTATATTCTCTCAACCATGCAGTCATTTCATGCCGTCAAAACCGATGTATGGATATGTGAGTGTTTATCATGCAGTGATGAATATTACATACATACTTATATTGATTGTAATTGCTTGCTGAACCTCAATTTTCATTAATCTTGCTGCCAATCAGATTACCGAATTCTGGATTGTCTGAGTAGTGGTTTGGATGTCTCATTGATCTTGTTGCGATCATCTTGAGTAGTGCATATATATAGTGATTCCTAGTAAGATGGGTCAAGATCATTAGTCATCTATGTAGTCCTATTATAATGAATACCATTAGTATTGAATATTTTTTTTATTTAATTAAGTTTTTTTTTTTTAGTTTTCCATAGACTTTGGTATATATTTTAACGTATTAAACATCTTTTGATTGTGTGTCCTCTTATTCCTAGGTCTTTGAACTATAAGTCATTGCCGGCAGGGTATTTGGCTGCGAAGCAATTTTGTCGGAAGGGAGTTTGGGCTTGTAAATGTTTACTTATTTGAATTAATGTTCAGTCACGTTCAATAAATGCTTGCGATAACATTTTAAAAGCTCACTTTGAATTTATTAAGAATAATAAAAACTACATTAAAAGTAATTGGGTTTTTTCACTACCGTTATACACCCATACAAACTTTGGTACATATATAAAATGTATAAAGTAAATACAATAAGAAAGTATTATTAACGTGCGTAAAATTAATGCATATAAAATACTTTATTGCATTTAATATCAACAGTAATATACGCAGACGCAGTACATTGTATGTTTCGGGGTTGTGTGGCGACTACTTCGCTGAACTGGTATACACTATTTGTGTATGGGCCAACTGAAGCCTGCTTCCGAGTACGGATATTACCACTGCGTTTAAGACCCAATCTTGGGATATTTTCTGCTCTTTTGTCGTGTTGTTGTCTGTTTGACACATACCCCGTTGATAAATTGAATATTTCGTACAAAACTACAATAAAATCCAACTCTTACTTTTCTATTTTAATTCAATTATTTTTTATGTTTTAGATTTCGTGACACATTTAGACACCAAACAAATTTGATTGAATCGTATTTTTGGTATATAAAACACTTCAAACGGTTATTCGTGCAAATCGTCGTCTGTCTACGGAGAAGCACGACAAACATATCTGACTATAGGGTTTAAGCCGGGATTTTTGTTGAAGAAGGCCGTACGGGAATTATATTTGCTTTTAAAATATGTCTACGGTTTTTTTGGACTGTGGTGGATATTGTCACATTGTCAATCATACCACATCTTCTTAATTTTGTATATATAAAATAAAATTGAGAATGGAAATGGGGAATGTGTCAAAGAGACAACAACCAGACCAAAGAACAGAAAACAGCCGAATACCACCAACTGGTCTTCAACAAGAAAATCCCGCACCTGGAGGCGTGCTTCAGCTGGCCCATAAGAAAAAATGTGTACTAGTTCAGTGATAATAGACGTCATACTAACTCCAAAATATAGAAATGAACTGAAATTAAAAAAACAGATAGATATATATATCTAGTTTAAAGTTTCGTTAAACCTTTTTGGCATTTCAATAATGTATACCGTTTTACAGTATGAAAGACTTTAACATTCCAAAAGAAACGTTACGTGCAGGAAGGGTATGTTATTGTTCAGATAAATTACAGATAAAACAAAGGATGGTGGCTACAAATTAGTTAAATATATAGGTAATCCTATTGTTATGTTTGTTTTATTGTTTGAACTTTGCAATTTAAAAATTCCATAGTAGGTTTTAAATATACATTTATAGTAAATATTTTCAACTTTTAATACCAGGTTTACAAATCTAGAAACTAATTAACGTGCCTCTTCTTAAAAAGAAGGAATTTGTTTTGATATAGCACATTCTGTGTTAAATATATAGTGTATGAGTTATAAGAACTATTTAACCAATATAGCTACGCTGACCGAACCATGCACGGGTGTTTTAAACGTTCATAATATCAAGCTTGTCAGTCTGAAGAGTGCATCCGTACTAAATTGACAGACACATCTTTCACTTGCAATTTAAATGCCTATTTCACAAATTTGTTAAAGTAGAATTAGAATTTTTTTTAAACATGCGTGAATTATATCTTTTTCTTGTAAAAAGTGTTATTTTGGTCCAAGAATACGCATTTTAAGTTAAAGAAGGACAGAACAGGGATACAAGGAGGTACTTAGATGAATTATTTCATGTACTGACCCAACAGGTTATTGATTAGTTTAATTTTTAAATTGAATTACAAACAAAAATTCATTAATCTAATCGTTTCAATTACGAAGTAGTCGAAAATCAAACAATACTTTAAATAAATTTCAATTACATGTCTATAATGTGTATATATTTATTCACGTTTAGTAAAACATTTACGGATGCTATTAATTTTTATGTAAACTTCCGGTAAAAATCAGTCTATTCACATGAAAGTTTGCTACAAAAGATAAATAAGCTTTAATTGTTTTATTTGTCAATATTGTATATCTACCCATTGTAGTAACATAAATAAATCGAACATTTCTATAATTCCATTAACGTTGTTTGTACCATTATTTATTTAGATTATCGTTTGTTATTTGATAAAAAGAAATTTGTATACATGTTATGAGAGTCTTTTAATAAAACTTAGTTCAAATTTCAGGACTATGTCAAAGATAGTCGGCATGAGGTAAATTTCAAAAATATAGAAAAACAGACAATTTAAAAAGAATCTTCATTATTGAAACGAAAGGGAACGTGCGATCGGAACTTTTTTAACTCAATCTCAGCTGTCAGTTTTATGCAGCAGCCATGCTTATAATCGGATCAACAACATGTGCACAACGTTCGCAAGATGTACAAGAAAACAAAAATAACACTTTATAAATGTCGTGCGTCCAAATCCCTTTTCTTGATTTACCTTTAACAGGTGACTTCAAACCAAAACATTCGAAAGCCAGAGATTTAAAAATATAGGTAGAAAAACTTTGGGAGCCAAATGACAAAAAGAGACATACATGGAATAGCCAAACTTTCTTTGACTTTTGTATGAATGACTATAGAAATCATTTGGAAACGCAATAAAAGATACAGAAGGACATAAAGCAATGAATATACTCTGAAAATTGTTTCCTTAAAATCGAGACAATGATTAAGAAGTTGCGGATACAAAAAATGAACAACTGAATGTGAACCGAATGAAATCACTATATCATCCACATCGACCTCCGTTCATTCGGATACAGCGATCACAATAATACCCATATCCATATCTGCTCATTTGGATACAGCGATCACAATTATACCCAAATCGATCTTTGCTCATTCGGATACAGCGATCACAATAATACCCATATCCAATCTAATTAAAAACCGATCTCTCATCGCTCCTGTTTCTGATATGTCGCGTGGGAGATCTAACGAAACCCGCTTTGAGGTCACATGTGAGTGACCTCGTAGGTGTGTCTTTTTCGACCAATGAAATTGAGTCTTCCACGATCTTGGAAGTTTAACGTAAGTCAAAGGGATGTAACTCATTTTATTTACGACGAAATCGTCAGTCAAAATAATTCATAAACTTTTTTGATTGGCTTATTAATAAGGTCGTCAACTCATTTGCATATCTTTATAAATTCATGACTTTTAGTTCACTCACATGTGACCTCAAAGCCGGTTTCGTTAGATCTCCCACGCGACATATCAGAAACAGGAGCGATGAGAGATCGGTTTTTAATTAGATTGACCCATATCGATCTCCGCTCATTCGGATACAGCGATCAAAATAGTACCCATATCCATTTCCGTGCATTCGGGATACAGCGATCACAATATAACCCATATCCATCTCTGCTCATTCGGATACAGCGATCACAATAGTACCCATATTGATCTCCGCTCATCCGGATACAGAGATCACAATGATAGCCATATCGATATCCGCTCATTCGGATACAGCGATCACAATAATACCAATATCCACCTACACTCATTCGGATACAGCGATCACAATTATACCCATATCGATCTCCGCTCATTCGGATACAGCGATCACAATAATACCCATATCGATCTCCGCTCATTCGGATACAGCGATCACAATAATACCAATATCCATCTACGCTCATTCGGAAACAGCGATCACAATAATACCCATATCGATCTCCGTTCATTCGGATACAGCGATCACAATATAACCCATATCCATCTCTGCGCATTCGGATACAGCGATCACAATAATACCCATATCCATCTGTGCTCATTCGGATACAGCGATCATAATTATACCCAAATCGATCTCCGCTCATTCGGATACTGCGATCACAATATAACCCATTTCCATCTCTGCTCATTCGGATACAGCGATCACAATATAACCCATATCCATCTCCGCTCATTCGGATACAGCGATCACAATATAACCCATATCCATCTCCGCTCATTCGGATACAGCGATCACAATATAACCCATATAGTAGGGCAGAAAACTGCTGGAACCCCTGGACTCCTTTATTATCATAAAAACAAAAAACAAAAACCAAATAGACTCCACATATAATGTATATATTTCATATCCAAACAACCTCTGTCTTAAAATCATTATCTGCAATGTAACAAACTAAAACTGCTGTGTCTATTAAATAATATATTATATATCTTCTTTTTAATGTATATAACTATTATGCATACAAAAGTGTGTAACTTATTTTGTTTATGTGCAAATAAGAAAAAAAGAAATTTAATACAAAAAACAATATATATATATTATATTTTTTCTAAACCTGTGCATTTGTTATACAGATAATTATGTTTGAAAATCTTAATAGTAAACTTCTTTCTTTTTGAAATTACTGACATGGTATATTTTTTTATTTTTTTCCAAATATTGAAAATTGAATGTATAATACTAACAAATACTAACAACTGTATAAATATGATGTTTACTAATGTTAACGAGGCCGGGAAAAGGTACCGGTACTTGATGTTTTAAACTAACAAATGTACAGATTTCAATAAAATATGATAAATTTAAAAAAAAAATATAACCCATATCCATCTCCGCTCAAACAGATACAGCGATCACAATAGTACCCATATCCATTTCCGTGCATTCGGATACAGCGATCACAATGTTATGCATATTCCTCTCTAAAAGTTTTCTCTGTACTTATACTGTCGCACAGAGATACTCTCAAGACGTTTATACCAAAGAGGAAATCTGAAACATCATATAGGTCTGTCTAAGTTCTTTTTCATAATATTATATAATATGTATTGTATTGTAGACTGGTCTTTTTGTCATTTTTGTCATTTTCTTCGACTTTTGTCATGATTTTAATGTTACTTTTGTTCTGAAATTGCATACTTCTCATATTTTGCAGAACGGAAATTTAGAAGTCGAAAATGTGGCTGATGGAATGTCAGTTTTGTAAAAGTAATTTTCTTTTAGAAGATTTGTATCCAAGGTGTTTTTGTCTTATATTAAGATTTGTTTGTCAACTTCGTATCTAATGTACATTTAATATAGTATACTTGATGCTATACACCGCAGTATACTACTAAATTCAAATATGAAATACATTCAGCATAAGTTTTAACATGTTTCTGTACGGGAGGAATGGCGATGTAGGCAAATTATTAATGACAAATATTGCAACGTAATCAAAATTAATTTGAAATCGAAAACTTTTAAGTAGTTGTTTTCGAGACTCCACCCGAATCATTTAGTATTGTTTGTTTAATTTATTCATTAAAATATAAATAATTGATTCAAACTTTGAATGGTTGAGTGGAAGTAAATGCCACCACAAAAATATGAATTATCCTGTGAAAATATTAAAAAAAGTACTTGAATATTAATATTTATGTTGTTAATTTATATTGACATGTGGAGTATTGTTTGCTAATTTAATTTCTGTTGTCATGAGATAAGGGGTGTTCAGTAAGTTATTTTTCCATTCAGTGGTAAGTATTATTGATTAACAGTTGAGACATTTCCTATATTTTGTCGCCAAAACTGGTTGTATTTCACAGTACGCCAAGACATAACGCCTTTCCCTTGCAAGTCAAGAATTTCTGTCACCTCTACTGTATTGAAAGCTGTCTCCTTGGGCTCCAGGGAATATTCGATAATTTAATAAAAAAAAAATAGTTAAAAGTCTAAGAAAGGTTGTCATGTTTACTTGTTACCTAACTAGCCACTGTTTTTTGCCAACACAGTGTGACGAAATAGATAAATTATGCCTTTCTGAACTACCTTAATATATGTTTATAAGAGGCATGCCTTTTATATACAAATATTAGGTAAAAAAATAACTAGGCCGATGAAAATCTTTAATAACACTTCGTTTCATCTGATCTATATTCTAAGTTTAATTAAATTTTAGCGATAAAATCTCTTTAATATATATTATATATATATATATTATTTTTTTTTTGCTGTTTGTTATGACTATCATCTTATTTTTTTGTAGAAGTCTTCCCTTTCCTCGTGCTGTATGTTTCTAAAAGTGTATTACTTAATTGTTTCGTCATGACTTACATTTTAAGTAATGTATTTTTTCACCGATTTTAGTTATCTATATTTGTCGGTGCTTAAGTCTGTTTTTAGGAATTATATTTTAATTAAGTAAATTTCATATAGTTACTCACGTACGACCGAATCAATATTTGTAATTATATTATCAACAAAACAAGATTCCATAAAAGATGAATGACCTAAAAACAATATGACTAGAATTTTATTGATAATCAATAATTCGAGGATCATCAATGCAAATTCGCAATTAACTCACATAAGGAAGAGAAGAGGAGTCATAAACCAAAGTGACCTATGCTGATGATTTACCCGTTATTATCAGGGTATGATTCTTCTACTTAGGCTAAAAATACCAGCATATAAAACTGATCAACTCTATTTGAGATGTGTCAGTCAGTCTGTGTCTATCTGAGCTGATAGGGTGTGTTGTTTTTACTGTTACTCACACACGTGAATAAACGTTAACTAAGCCCTTTTATGTCATGTTCTGATGGGTTTTTAAATATTTCTAATTCACATGTATCATACTTGTGTATTAATCTCGATTGATTACATGATATACTGATTGATATTTTAGTATGGGAAAATAACTTTTGCCATTTCAATTTCCTTTTTTTTTTTGTATTTGAAGATGTTACAATTATGATATGTCGACCATCCTCTCTCTCGCTTGTGTATCACGACGATACCATGAGCTCTCTCTCTCTCTCTCTCGCTCGGCCGCTCGCTCGCTTGTGTATCACGACGATACCATGAGCTTTCTCTCTCTGTCTCTCGCTCGGCCACTCGCTCGCTTGTGTTTCACGACGATACCATGAGCTCTCTCTCTCTGTCTCTCGCTCGCTTGTGTAACACGACGATACCATGAGCTCTCACTCTCTCTGTCTCTCGCTCGCCCGCTCGCTCGCTTGTGTATCACGACGATAACATGAGCATGTATTTCAATTTGATATAGATATGTACATTGACCTTGTTTATCTTAAAACAATCACTCGTTCTACGTGTATACCCGCATTCATATTATTATTTATTATCAAAATATATCTATTGTTTATTACTACTCTGCCATGTAAATTTTTGCTATACGTATATGTCCTATTTTCTATTTACTTTATGTACTCTATTTAAAATCAATGCTATCTTTTTATCACATTTTAAATTCTATTGTTTTATAATTATTTGTTTTATAATTAAATATCCCCTATAATAGGACAATTGTAAAATGACCCTTCGGTCCGTCACCTATATGTTAACAGATACTCTGATTCTCTTACACAATGTGATTTCATCAACAGATAAACTTCGCAATATGTAATTTTTGGCATTTTTTCCTATTGTTTCATATTTCAGATTAAAAATCATTTAATTTTGATACGGTGTATTCAAATTAAAAAACAAAATAAGAAGACGTTATAATCGTTGTCAAAACTTGTTAATTAAAGGCATTAATTATTGAAGTCATGTGGCAATACACGTTTCGAAGCATGCACAACGCACGTTTTTAAATTAAATTCCAATTTTTTACTGTCCTTCCTACTTTTTAAACTCTCAGCACCTGAATCGATGAAAAAATTCAACCTGTCCATCTTTAATTTATTCTATTTCACTGCAATGGTCAGGGTTGATAACGTTGCGTTTTGTAAAAGAAAGACGTAAGATACCAAAGGGACATTCAAACTCATAAGTTACAAATAAACTGACAACACCAAGGCAGAAAAACGATCAAGAGAAAAGCAATAGTATAAATAAATAAAATAGAAGAATGAAGACCGAGCATGCAACACGATGGCCACAAAAAAGGAGCTAATTACTGGTGCTCAGTGAGGGTATGCAGAACTTGTTGCACGTGTGACACCCGTCGTGTTAATCCTATGCATTATATCAAGCCCTTCACGCACAGTCTCCCTGAATTTGTTTTTGTAGTTTTTTTTTAATTCCTCAAATACAGTAGAATTTAATCGGTTTGTTCAGCTGTATATTTATGGCCCGATATTTATATATACAATAAGGAGATGTGGTATGATTGCCAATAAACAACTATACAAAAGAATCAAAACTACCTGGATTTAAGCCTTCATAGATCACATACCTTCAATAATGAGCAAAATTCTTATACCATTATATGTCACCTTACAATCTTCAATAATGCGCAAAAGCAAATGAAGAAAGCTTTTTACCATATGCTCGTTTTGCCGCTATAATAGGTTTTATAACATGTTAACTTTATCAGACATAATTGTGGTTCATAAGTGTTTCTCGTTTTTTATAAAGATTATACAGTTGGTTTTCCCAATTCAAACATTTTACACTAGTAATTTATTGGGCCCTTTATAGCTTGATGTTCGGTGTGATCCAAGGCTCCGTGTTGAAGACCGTACCTTGAATTATAATGGTTTCTTTTATACATTGTGACTTGAACGGAGAGTTGTCTCTTTGGCACTCATACCACATCTTCCTGTATTTTTAATGTATTTCGACTTGTGGATACACTGCGTAGGTGGCAACATGTCGAAGCCTTCTAACCAGGAATCCTTTGATTCTCGCACTCAATGTATTCTAAATATCACTACAATCCTACCGCTAGCTCTTCTCAATTTGAATATTAGTAATTGTTTTATTGTATAGTACTAGCTTGAAATGTTCGCACAATATACGTTACAATGACCAGTCAGTCAATTACTGTATTCCAATTGGATGATGATCTGTGTTGCCAATTTTATTATTTCAAAACATGTTCAGTAATTTGCATATGACAAGATTGTACAGAATTGTCTAGCATTACGGAAATTAACTGTGGTAGTTACTACAAATACACATCCCACATGGTAACGTTGTTTTGTATAGTAAATATTTCAACAGGGTCTTGATGGGGTTCTACTTTTCTGTATTCCATAAGTTTTTTAAGGACATTTTTCTTTATAAATTCACATTTTGTGCTCACTTTTCTCTATTCTTTATATTAATTAAATGCGTAACTATTCTCTATTTTGTTTAAGGGGGGTCATTTTGTCTCTTTTGTTTACATTTGTTTGCCCATTCTCAATTTTTTAAACCCCTATCCACACCCTCTTTCATCGTTCTTGATTAACAAAATAATTCAACATGCTGTACAATTGTTATGCCAATAGAACATTAAAAAATCTATATGTAAGTCATAGTGTTTTTTCTTTGATCATAATGAATGCATCATTAAAATATGACTATATACCAGCTATTGCGTGCACTGTTTCGTAAATACTATGTTTCATTCAGTACTTATTTGTATATATATATATATATAATTCAGTACTTAACGAACTAGATGTTATAAACATTTGTTTTACTTATAAGAGAAAATAATGAGGTCTTTGTTAGATGTCCTGAATGTATAACAGATGAACTTCGAATAAACCATAAAGTTATTCTCTTTGGTCCATTTATCAGTTGATCACAGTCTTTAACACTTATTGTCCCTGATGACGTATGTTGTCTGCTTAAAAAAATGCATGTACCAAGTCTGGAATACGACTGTTGTTTTCCATTCGTTTGATGTGTTTGGGCTCTTAATTGATTTTGCCATTTGATAAGGGATTTTTTTTTAACTTTTCCTCGGCGATCGTGATGTGGGATGTATGGCCAATCTTCAAATTGGATTTTGGTCGTCTCATCTACGGTGGCTGTTCCTATTCCTCGGTCATCAAATTTAAAAGACAAAAAGAAATAAAAAGATACATTGATGATAACTGACGTGATTTTTGACTTGCAAGCATTTATCCAAAGTTAGGAAACTAGGTCCTATGTCTTTTATAGATAAATTGTGTTCCTTATACATTTGTGTGATGATGACGGATCTGTGAAAGTTTCTGTTAAATCTATCCACCAGCTCTGTAGATTCGGACAACTTAGAGCTTGTCATTTTGTAAAGACTCGGGTAATTGATGAAGATTGTGTACTGGTCACTATTTTTGTGTGAATTTTTCGATGTTGCTGTCTATTTTACGTGAAATTCAAATCTTCTATTATTACAATACATAAATAGGTGACCGGTTAAAAAAATGTTTCCGAAAATCCAGTGTAAAACTGTTCCTAATTTCGCAAACAGTATAAACACATAGTATTAACCAGCCTTCGAAGTACTCATCAGCATTCCAAACGTACAAACGAAAAGGGATAATAATTTGCCATCTGGTATTCTGAGGATGTGGGTGGAAAAGAATACTCGGGTGTCGTAATAGCTGAAAAATATATATGCATTAGTATGTGCAAACAAGAGTGAAAATTAAAATAAGTTCTAGCAAAAGTTAAAACAAATATTGACCCCCCCCCCCCTCCATAAAAATAAAATAAAATAATTAAGCAAGCTGCAAATGTATTAATGTTTGAAAATATAGAACAATCAACTGCAGTACCGTAGTTTCAGTAGTAAATATTGAAGAAAGAAATACCAATATACACATAACTTAACTATTTTTTTGGGGGGAGGGGGGGGGGAGTAAAAAATGTGTGATGGAAAAAAAATGAAAACGACGAAATCACATCCTGCTTTTAATATGAATAAATATGTTACTCCGCCAAACCTTTCATAACGGCTATAAAAAGATAATAAGATGCTGGATGTGGAGATCTACTGGTGTGCTTTAGATAATTTAAGTTTGGGTAGCTACAGGTCAGGTAAAACCAAACATGTGAAAACTTAAATACGGTGTCAAAATTTCTAATTTAAATTTTCCGTTTTGTTTACAATAAATAATTTATAATTTCTGGTAATTCTTTCATCCTTTCCTGTTGTTTCTAGCAGTGATCGTTCAATAAAATAACGTTTTTTTAATAGAGAACTATTGAATTTTCCATTAGCCCTTCATAATATTCATTAACAAGCTCTGTGAGATAACTAGTTTAAAGGTTTCCCACCGACTATAACTTGATGAATGAAAAATTACAATCAATACTGTTGACAAATCAGCAAAAATCTATATATTATAAACTAATGTTAAATTTGAATGTATGGAATATATATCAGATACGTAACTCGTGTCGGAACTCGTTAAATCCCCTGCTTGACGAACTCTACCAATAGTTTGACAGAACCGCGGGAAAATATTTGCATATACGATTTGCAGTTAAAAGACCAAGACCAATCATCCCTGACGCACATTCTCATTTACATATATATAATCTAAATACGGATCAGGTTCGGACCTGCCAGGTATTTTACATATATTTATATTTACCTATATTTCAATGGTTGGTCATTCACTGAAACGTTATCCCGTTATATATTGTTAATATGAAATAATAACTAAGTTGTATGTATAACCGACAATAAACAAGGGGTCTTTAAATGCAGGAATGTAAAACCAATATGGATACGGAGATCGATATTAAATCGTCAATGTCCCTGATTATATCACCAATAATAATGCTGTTAGGTGCAGTGTCAACGGAATGCGTGGCAATACACAATTTTATTTTATTTAAATGACTGATTAAAATTCCATTTAGAAAACATTGACATATCCTCGCCTTTCAGAGGACCTTGGCTTCGATCTTGTTCTCATGATCACGAGTGATCACGGATAATATTGGAAATTTCTTTCCGGAATCAGCCGTTGGGTTGTGGAAAATATATATATACTTAATAGAATTCACAAGGTTAATATCTGCAGTTCTTTGAATATCGACAATAAGAGAAAAACATACTGCACAAGGTTAATGTATACAGTTCTACGAAATTCGACAATAAAAGAGAAACATAAAGTATAAAAGAATGATAAATATCTTAATCAAATAAATGAACTTGGTTTTTCTCAACACAAATAGTACATGTTGCTTTTCTGTAAAAGTATTATTAGAATTAAGTTTTAGTAACATCTCCTGAAAAGGTGATTTCAGATGAGAATTGGAATGAAAATAAGAAGCTCTCTAAAACTTTCAAGTGCGTATGTGCGGTGGGTCTGGTTGGGACTTATTTAGTTCTAAAGTTGTTGTTTGTTTGACATCAAGCGGCAAATATTTCATGCAAATTCCGTTCGAAAAGAAATGAAAAATTAATAAAACCGGGATATCTTGGGCTTAGAATTTCGGCTGCTGCATGAAAAGATTTGTATGTTGTATATTTAGCAAAACACATGTTTGCAACAGCTAGAGTCGTTGCAAAGTTTTGCTGAATGTGCCATAGAGAAATGCAATGTCCTTATACGACGTATTTGATTGTCTTCCCCATTCTGACATAACTTTGGCATCGTATCTATACATTTATTCCCACTCAACATTGATTGATTCTTTTACCTCTGTCTGTGGTGCTAATAGGAATTGATGATCAGCATCTTATTAATGCAAAATAAACGGTTTTTTTTAGTAATTGCTCACGGTAAGAATTTCAGCATAATGACCTGACACTATATGTTGATGCATTTTACATTAATTTGAAACTTAAAATAAAGAAAATAGTGACGGATTTTGGTGTGCATGGCAAGGCGTTTGTTTTAAAAAGCAAACTTGATATCAAAATTCTCACCGGTTAAGTCATACACTATGATTAATCATGTTATTTGAATTAAAACCAAATTATATAACAGTGAACGTTTGTACTTTTCAGGTCATTTGACCAAAATGACCAGTGTTGGATACTGATATAACTTGGTATAATCGTTTTATTTTAAGACCCGTGTCCTTAAGTAGGAGAAATAAAGTTAATTTTTAGTAGCGTGATTCGTACGTTTAGTTCCTTGTGAGGCGTATATAAAACACATAAAAACATAACTATATAGGATTCATATAGAGTCGGAATGGGGCCTTAATCATATATCATCATCGCTCTACGATCTGAGAATGCAAAAATATCAGCACATGAAAGAATCATTTAAAAAACTCTGCAGTCAAGTTCGTGGGTTGATTAATATAAAAAGAAATTGACACATCTCTGGTTTTTCGATGAACTTCTGATCTACAAACATTTTGGAACCAACTTTGCGAACTTTGTCGCACGGTTATAAATAACCATCAAGACATTTTCAACTTAATTGGACGTTCGCAAAATATTCAATTTACCACATTTGCCTCTTTAATAACGACAAAATTTGAATAATTTTTATAGAACGAACCTATATATTATGGTCCCTTGCAAAAGTATTCATTGGGCTTTCTTAGCAGCAAAGATAAGCCAATTTACACAAGAATTGTCGTGTTTTATCCAAAATGACCACCATCAATGGCATCTGACTGACTGGACATTATTATATGAGTAGATAAAAATGACAGACACAAATCAAAGCATATATGATTATACATTTTATTGCATAGACATTACTTCCTTTGAAATTACAACTGTTAACCATGCTTGACATTCAACTTGACCACTATTGCCTCTGCTAGAACTATAAATACATTCTGTTTTCGGAACAAAAGTTCTAAACCAATTGTTCGTTATGACGGTAAAGTTTAACTCCGGACCATTGGTCTGACTCTCAGCTTGATTTTTTTAGCTGTTGTAGTGTTGTAGTGTTGTAGTACTCTAAAGTTTTCTGGAAGTGTCTTACAACTTGACAACGTTCCTAAACGCATCCATGACGTTAAAAATTAAAATAGTAATCGTCTTGACGTATAATAAGCGTGTAGCAAACAATGTATGACGTTTGCTAAAGGAGGTAAATTTACATGGTGTTGAATTGTTCTGGTCATTCGCACTCACAAACACATCCACCATTTCTGTCGTGATAAAAATAAATTATTAAAAAGTACTGTATGAACAGTAAACGTCAAAACCTAAACTTAAAGATCAAGTTAGACTAAAATTAGATGACGCACTCAGATATTGCAAAAAGTATATAATAAACATTGAACATTTCTGCCTGATCAGTTGTCAATATCAAAGTGTTAACAGGATTTTATTTATCTGTGTTTAAAACAGTTTAATCCCTCAGTAACGTGTGAAAATATGCATAAACTTTATTATGGGAGTTCCAAAGTTTTGTTAAAGAATGAAAGAATATTTGAAAATTTCTCAGTTGATTATTGACGATCTCAATGGAGTCTGCTGTGACTAGTTTTGCGTATGAAGAACCATGGACGAGTATGTCAAAATATTTGAGCTGTTTATTCATGAAAATCTGCTCTTTGCTGTTGAAGTTTAACTCTTTCTATATGACATTTTTCACACTGAATTTGTTAATTTTTCAGGATAGATTCACATCTATTTAAGTGCTCCTTGAAAAACTGATTGTCTTTTCTTTATTCACGTAGACTTCTGCACACAATAAAAATAGATTCATTTCAATCATATTTGCCACTGGACGTTCAGCAACCGTCAACAATCAATCAATCAATCAATCAATCAATTCGCAATGCTCCCGCAATTGCCGATACAGAAGTGCACTGGTCAAATCTAAGGTTATCTGAAGAAAAGAAAAAAAGGATAACAAAAATGAGACAAACGGGATTTTTTTTAATTTTCAAAGTTGCAGCAGATCTGCCTCATGAATTGACCCTTTCCCATATGATAACGTTGGGTTTGTCTTCGACCTCAAATTCATAGTTAACTCTTATTGCATTTACCGTTTTGTAGTGTTGACCATAGAATTGTCTCAAATAATACTGAGAATCGAAATTTAAAAAAGGATTTTGAGAAGATAACGTTCATATCATATTCATGCTCTTGAATCGTACGGGATAATACATTTTATTTCTCCGCGGATTGGGGTCAGTGAACCATTTTGTGACCATTTAAAGTTCTGAATCAACTTTAACATGCAGTTTTGGACCTGTTAGATAATAGTTGAGAATGTATTTTTTTAAGCAAACACCCTAAAAGGGGTTATAAATTGGCCGATTGAATTAATAATTATTGGGAAGAATAGTGAAATATACGGTTGAATAACCAGTGTATTTCGTTCACATTCTCATGAACATGTAAAATGAAATGTGTAACAGGTTTATAATGCATTCCCATGCTACTGAAATTCATTTTACATGTGAATGTGGTCGAGGTCAACAAAGATACGCCCTCAGTTTCGTTTTTCGCTGAGCAGTTACAAGTATTCCGTTATAACCATTTAAATATATATATCAAAGCTATTTATGTTAATCATTTTTATTAAATAACGTTATTTGAAATGTATAAACCTACTACTGAATCATTCGGCAATACACAATTTTGCATGGCTACACACATTAATAGCTAAATTATTCATACAGTAAGCAAAATTTATTTGATATTAACCTTTTTAAAGGTATAGTTTAAGACCTTCTTATGATAATAAATTGTCTATTTTAAGTTTATATTGGGCCAAAGGTCACTGATGAAAGTAGGTACATATATTTGAAAGTTTTGTTAACTTCCATGTTCTGTTTCTCCCACTACAATTTCTTTTTGGTTACTATTTGGTCGTTCGTAAACGTTTGTATTTTGTAAGCATTGTAAGATATCGTTTACGTTCTGTATAAGACAACAGTTCTATCTTCCTTTTTTAAATGCAAGCAAAGCTTTCATTTTTAAAATATACAGAGAAATATTTGTATTCACTGATATAGAATCACCGGTTCCGTGTTTGTCATCTTCTCTCCACATTAACAATGACGACGGTCCTTTATTCTTCTGAACCAATGTTCAAAGGAACCGATTATAGGAAATTGTACACATAAGGGGGATAAAATTGTGTAAAGTAATACATCGTCGGAATTACTGAGAAATAAGAATCTTGAGACATTCAACATTTGATTGGGCCAATGAATCATACGCAATAAAATATCCAAAACAATCCGGGTTATACTACCTATATATTTCTGAACAAATAAGGGTTCGGTTTGATTAAATATAGAATGTTCGCTATCATTAAAGTCTTTGTCCGTATTTGCTGTGACCTTCACGCCTGTGATTGGAGACCGTCCATTGAGACAACAGAGACTGATTGTACATGAGATAAACCACGAGGACATCATTTATGTTTCTTTCTCTGGACTAAGAAATTTTATTTGGTATTAGCCTACATATTTCGTTGGAGTAAATCAAAGCTTGGTACTGAAGTTTTCAGAGTTGTGACGTACCTCAAAATCATAAAATGTTTATGCTTTGTTTCACCATTATTTTTTTATGATGTTACAAGTAGCAAGTCCTCAGTGCTTGTCATCGCTATTTCTGTATGTGAAAAACTTTGCTATTTACTGTATCTTTCAGTAAACAGTATACTCTCTGTCTTATCCATAAATGTGTCAGATTCTCTTGTGTTGTCAATACAGGTGTCTGATTTTTTTTATTACATCGATAAATGAGTCTTATTCTCTTGTGTCATCGATTTAAATGTCTTAATTTTTTGTGTTGTCTTATTATATCTTGTTTCGTCGATACTTAAATCTTATTCTGTTGTGTCGTCGATAGAGATGTCTTATTTTTCTTGTGTTCTCTTAATATATTTTGTGTCATCGATACAATTGTCTATTTTAAATATCTAATTGTGTCATCGATACAAGTGTCTAATTATATCTAATTGTGTCATCGTATATCGTGTCATCGATTAAACGTGTCTTATTATATCTTGTGTCATCGATTCACGTGTCTTATTATATCTTGTGTCATCGATTCACGTGTCTTATTATATCTTGTGTCATCGATTCACGTGTCTTATTATATCTTGTGTCATCGATTCATGTGTCTTATTATATCTTGTGTCATCGATTCACGTGTCTTATTATATCTTGTGTCATCGATTCATGTGTCTTATTATATCTTGTGTCATCGATACATGTGTCTTATTCTCTTTGGTCATCGATGGACATATCTTATTGTCTGATGTTGTCGATACATATTAGCTTGTGTCAATCAGATACATGTTTCTTATTATCTTGATTCGTTGGTATTGCATGTCATCTGGTGTAGGTTTTTTTCCGTAATATCTCGTTATCACTCGTCGAGCAACATTACAGGTGCCACGTGTAAAGCAGTATCTGTTGACCCTTCCGAAGTACCTGATACCTGAGAGAGATTGTGTTGCTCAGTCATACCTATCAAATATAGAATGTTCGCTATCATTTAAGTCTTTGTCCGTATTTGCTGTGACCCTCACGCCTGTGATTGGAGACCGTCCATTGAGACAACCGAGACTGATTGTACATGAGATAAACCACGAGGACATCATTTATGTTCTTTCTCTGGACTAAGAAATTTTGTTTGGTATTAGCCTACATATTTCGTTGGAGTAAATCAAAGTTTGGTAGAAATTTTCAGAGTTGTGACGTACCTCAAAATCATAAAATTTTTATGCTTTGTTTCACCATATTTTTTTATGATGTTTCAAGTAGCAAGTCCTTAGTGCTTGTCATCGCTATTTCTGTATGTGGAAAACTTTGCTATTTACTGTATCTTTCAGTAAACAGTATACTCTCTGTCTTATCCATAAATGTGTCAGATTCTCTTGTGTTGTCAATACAGGTGTCTGATTTTTTTTTATTACATCGATAAATGAGTCTTATTCTCTTGTTGTCTTATTATCTCTTGTTTCATCGATACTTAAATCTTATTCTGTTGTGTCGTCGATAGAGATGTCTTATTTTTCTTGTGTTCTCTTAATATATTTTGTGTCATCGATACAAGTGTGAATATCTAATTGTGTCATCGATACAAGTGTCTAATTATATCTAAATGTGTCATCGTATATCGTGTCATCGATTCACGTGTCAGTGGTGAATCCAGAAGGGGGGGGTTCCGGGGGTTGGAACCCCCCCTTTTTTTCGGCCGATAAATGCATTTGAATGGGGACATATAGTTGGAACCCCCCCCCCCCCTTTATCCTGGGTTGGGACCCCCCCCTTTTTTTTAAATGGCTGGATCCGCCCCTGCGTGTCTTATTATATCTTGTGTCATCGATTCATGTGTCTTATTATATCTTGTGTCATCGATACATGTGTCTTATTCTCTTTGGTCATCGATGGACATATCTTATTGTCTTATGTTGTCGATACATCTTAGCTTGTGTCAATCAGATACATGTTTCTTATTATCTTGATTCGTTGGTATTGGATGTCATCTGGTGTAGGTTTTTTCCGTAATATCTCGTTTTCACTCGTCGAGCAACATTACAGGTGCCACGTGTAATGCAATATCTGTTGACCCTTCCGAAGTACCTGATACCTGAGAGAGTTTGTGTTGCTCAGTCATAAATTTTCTATATTATGTTTTGTGTGCAGTTGTTTGTCTGTTGATCCTTTTCATGTTTTCCTATGGCATTGTCAGTTTATTTTTCGACTAATTAAATGTCCCTTTAGCATGAAAAAAGATCAAAGAATCATTCAAACTCATTTGTCAAAAATAGACTGACCACTGACAGCGCCAAAGCGAAACAAGAAAAGGCTTTTCTTTAACTATAGAAATAAGAAGATGTGGTATGATAGCCAATGAGATTGCTATCCACAATAGACCAAATGACGTTGTTATAAGCAACTTTAGGTCTCAGTATGGCCTTGGAAAATGAGCAAACCCAATAATGTATAGTCAGCGATATATGCATACACCGATTGTGTCGTCTTTGGTCGTCTTTGCTAACTCAGACATATATGACTGTAAAATTAGAGTGTCTGATTTGGGTATTTGTCTCTACTTGTTCAATTTTATGACTTATTCAGAATCAAGTGTCGGCTTCAACCAGGTTGTATATTTAGCTTTAAGTACCATGCATGTACATAGTACTGACGTGTGTTGTTTTATTCCTGCATATTTGTTACGTCCGATTGTTGTAAATTGATGAAAAACTGGAATATAATTTCTTAATAATGATTTTAAACAGAATCAGAAGTTTGGTGAAAAGCTTTTTTCCTTTCAAGTTCAGCCAAAAGGCTTACACGAAGAAGCATTATAACCGCAGTACATCAATATATCTAAGAATATGTCATTTGATTCATGTATAGATTTGTGTGAGAGAGTTGGTGTGTAACGTACTATAGAACATGAAGGCAGGTTACACGGTACTTGCTTTGCTTTGTTCAATTTAACTTCATGTTTCTAAATTAGACGATGTTTCCTCTTTTGTCTGGTCTGAACTAGAAATATGTACACATATTAACTTTCAGTCTAAAATAGCCATAAATCATGGATTATTTTATAAATCTGGAATCTTATCATAATTTTGAACTCTATTATTGGTTATTCTACCCCACAATAACGCCGATAAGATGTCCTATTGGTAGAAATTATATTACAGTCTATAAGGAGTCGCTTTTATCGCATTGTTCCGATTCGGCTTTTACTTATAGCAAATTTTCGAGATATGACTTAATGACCATATGTGGACAAATAACTAGATAAGAAATGACGTACATAGGTAATATATAAATCATTGAGCTAGACGTTATTCAAATACGATGTATTGATACTATTGATCATGACCTCATTTTATCAAATTCCAATGATTTTTTGCACCCGAACTTCGCCGTATCATTATTGTACGAAAATCCAACTGTTTGCTTGCCGTGCATAATTCAAATTCAACTGCATAAGTAACAAGTACTCTGCTAACATACTTATGTTTGATTTGTTTCCAAAATACCATAAAACTTCGACAGTATTGATAGACAGATTATCGTACACGGGTCTACTTTCATTGCACGAATCTTAACGGGGTGTTTTAAGTTCAGAAACATAATCAATTATTCACGGACAAGCCCAATAGTTTCAAGTTCATTACTCATTGTCTAAGTTGGACGAACAGGGCCAGTTTAAGTGGTAAAAGAACCCATTTATAGAAAAGCGTGGCTTGTTTTAGTGGGGAAGGAACGCATTTCATTTATAGAACGGGGAAACGCGTTTTCCTCAGTTTTCTTTCTTGTTTAGCATCATACTTCAAGAATGAAAATAAAAGAAAGATCATAGATATTTGTTGATTTGAAACTCGCCGCTGA